>NC_039366.1:83980533-83984647 GCF_003573695.1 Papaver somniferum
TTTTGGTGTTTGGATTATTTTTTATGTTGAAATGTACAATTTAGTTTGGGTCATTTTTTTAACTAGACAACCTTTGGTTTTTTTCCTTTTTTTGCGTTACACCTATGGTCCATCCGTCCGGGCCACCCCAACCCGCCTAGGTAATTAGTCCAAAAGTAGAAAAATTATTTGGGTATTTCCTAAGAGATCATGATTTATTTTAGTTTGTTATGTTCGGAATATATATATATATATATTAAAAAGGAAATTAGATAAACATGAAAATATTCATTCCATATCTCATTATACTGCTACAATATCTCATTTTTTAGTAATATGAAAATTGAAATATTCGGTGTAAATACCAAAGAATCGTGATTTAAGATAATGATGGAAAACCTAAAAAATTAGAGTTTTCAAATTACACCAAGCATAGAAAAAAACTAACATAGAGTATTAAGAGGGATTGTTGATATGAAATTGACGAGAGGATCCAAAAACGTCCTAGACTGACGCGACCATTCGCCAACATGTATATTAGATGTCTATATATATATAACCTTTATACTCGTATTTGCTTGTAGCATTCACAATAAGAAAATCCTAAAAGCTTGTAATTTTTATTTTCTTTTGATAATCTTTCATCAGTATAATAGTGATGGATATGTTGCCGGAATTAACTACTGAGATACTTCAGCGCCTCCAAACTACAGAAATCGTTTTAGCAAGCAAATGTGTATGCAAAGAATGGAATACTATCCTTGGGGACAAAAGAATTGGATTCCTTTTTGGTGTCACACCAAGAATGGGGAAAGATAAAGTTACCCAACTCTTTTATAAAGAGGAAGATTTCAGCCCGATCGTAACAGCCAACAATCATGATGCCCCAAATGATGGAACCCATGATGATTGGACTATGTTGCACCCAATAGTTGGATCTTGCAATGGTCTGGTTTGTTTTTATGTTTCACACCACGGCATACAAGATCCTGTATATATTATGAATCCAGAAACTGGTGACCACCTCCATCTGCCACAACTATGCATCCCAATTGCAACGGATCAAGTACTTTCGTGGTATCCACGATATAACGTAATTGAGGGTTTCTGATACTGTCAGCGTACCAATGAGTACAAGGTAGTTCGAATTCACATGGATGGTAAAGTCCAAATACACTCTTTAGGTTACAAGAGGGGATGGAGGAACATAGCATGGGAGATTCCTTATACTTTCGGAGTTCAGGTGTGTATGCACACAGTTGTATTTTTTGGATAGATTGTTGTCAGCAAGATATTGGCATAATATCTTTCAATTTGGACACCGAGACGTTCCATCAACATTTTCCACCCCCGCATCATATTCCTGGGAGTGAATTTTGGATAAATACTTACCCATCACTTGGGATGGTCATGTTTGGAGTTTGCATTTTATTTTACTACATCCATGAGGGAATTGATCGGTCCCGGATAGATTTTTGGGCTCCCATTTCCAAAGAAAATATTCATACATGGGCACCTGGCGGGGGATGGAATTGGAATTATGAGATAAGCATTTTCTTTAAAGAGGATGAATGGCCGACTCATAACCCGATAGCCTTTATAAATAACAAGGAACTCTTATTTTGGCAGAATAGGTGTTTATTGCGTTACAATACACTCACCAGAACTTGGACGGAAATTTGGGGGGCACTACCGTGGGAAACAAGGGTTGCAATTATTCCTCACATGAGGAGCGCTGTCTCGTTGAAGAATTTTGGTGGACAATCGGAAACGTGTACTAATGATGTCCATGCCACTAACACATTCCTAGGCTTATCTATGTAGCTTTTTTTTCTTGCAGTTGTGTTTTTTCTTTTTTTGGTATTTGGATTTTTTTCTATGCTGAAATGTACAATTTATTCCTTGGGTTATTTATGTTGCTTTTTTTTTTCCTTGTCTTTTTTTTGTTTTGGTGTTTGGATTTTTTTCTATGTTGAAATGTTTAATTTCGTGCATCAACATGAAAGTGTTGCCGCTAAATGTTGGGTCATTGTAGGATCAGAATCTCGCACAGAAGAATATGCTTGCGAAATTATTAACAACACATCGCGAAGACATCGTAGGATGATTTCAGAAACGACATAACAGATGACATCAACTTAAACATGATAAAAGTGTGATGATCTTGCGAAAATTAGGAATGTTGCGAATGTTACATTTGTAAGCTTGCGAAAATACCGCAAGCCAGATCTGAAATTAGGGGAAATGTTAGCTGTACATTAGTTGTCATCCACTATGTAAACACATATATAAAGAGAAAGGAAAGAGAGATAAAGGATATAGATAATCAGAAAGAGAGACACACTTTAGGAGAGGATACATTCTATAGAGAGAGAAAGTAGAATTGGTTGTATTATTATTATCTCCTTCTTATTCATTCTTCAAGAACCTAGAGCTCCAAATACTCATTAATGGAGTCTCAATTGTAATCCATATGTAATTACAAACAATCATAGTGAAGATCCCTAACCCCGTGGATGTAGATCATATTGATCGAACCACGTAAATCTTGTGTCTTATTTTCTATTTTCATTATTTTTATCTTTATTTTCATATCAAATAAGTTTAGATCTAGAAATCATAGTCATGATAGTATAAGGGGTGAGTTGTAGGATTTCCTGCAACTACATTTTGGCGCTAGAAACAGGGAACGAGTAAAGGATTTATCCTTCCTGTAACTTGTTGGTTCAAGAAATTTTCATGAAGATTAGCTATTGTTCATATTTTTCTATATCTACAAAGTTTAGGTTCAAAAATGGAAATTTTATGGAAGAAATCACACTTTCAGAGAGTAAACATCATCAACAATTCAAAGACATGAAAAGAGTGAGAGAAAAAAATTAGTTGTTGTGGTGAAATTTAAGGAAAAAATGGAAGTTTCAGTGGAAGATTTTCATGTTCAGGAGAAAGCAATAGGCATTTTGTGAAGAAACAAAGGAAAGACGAAGATAATGATAAGAGTCAGAAGTTGTGATTTCTGTCACAAACAGAAATTCGCACAGATGGTTCAAGGCTGAGCGAACAACTAATAGGTCACGGGTTCGAATTCGCAGAGACACATATTTTTCATTTTCTTCTCATTTGCATGGGAGAATAAAAGAATAAGGAAAAAAGTTATGCGTTAATTTCGCAGAGAGGTCCTTGCACAATTGGTCCAGAGAGCAGTATGTGCGTTCGTGGTCGCAAGTTCGAATTCGCCTGCGAACATTGTTTTATTCTTTTTTACAGAGAGCGGAAAAATGAATAATTTCGCAATATTGTTTCATTATTTCGCAAACAAGAGGCAGCACAATCGGTCATGTGCGAAGTTTATGAGCTCATTGTCGCGTGTTCGATTCCCACCTCACGCGTGCCTTTTTCGCATATTTATATTTAAGGTATTAAGGGTGAAGATGAGGATAAAGGTTTACAGTTGTTTAATTATTTCGCACAGCAGAGTTGTCACAGATGATTCAGTGTGATACTTCACAGGGAGAATGTCATGGGATCAATTCTTGCCACTCGCATATTTGTTTTTGATTAATTCGCATGAGAGAGTTCGCACACTTGGTTCACACAGAAAAGAGTTGATGATTATTTCGCACAGAAGAGAGTTGATGATAATTTCGCAGAGATATTTCGCAAAGAAGAAGCTTGCACAGTTGGTCAGGAGGCATGAATGCAAGCAGCAGGTCGCGGGATCAAT
The DNA here is from genome assembly GCF_003573695.1 of Papaver somniferum. Classification (NCBI taxonomy): domain Eukaryota; kingdom Viridiplantae; phylum Streptophyta; class Magnoliopsida; order Ranunculales; family Papaveraceae; genus Papaver; species Papaver somniferum. Next base: position 83,984,237 of record NC_039366.1, read on the forward strand.
TCTTACTTCTCACATGTTTATTTTTGTTATACGAAATTTATACAGAATTGCCTCTCACACAGTTGGAATTTGATTATTCCGCAAGACCTTTGATTATTTTGCAAGAGAGGCTTAGCACAGTTGGTATGGTGCGAGAAAATCCAAGAAGCAGGTCGCGGGTTCAATTCTTGCCTCTCGCATCTATTTTTGCTGCGCGAAATTCATACATTTCAAGGCATTTATTCACTTCTTTGACAACAGCAACGACTCACATGAAAGATAAGTACCACTTCCTTGAACATTTTACTTTATACTAAGAACGAATAAAAAAATTTAAAATTTGATTTACAAAAAGCGATTCAATCGCACGATAACAAAAATTTCAAGATTACAAAAATTATTAAGATTTCAAAATTTCAAAATTACAAAAAA